>NC_056747.1:414882479-414914979 GCF_019279795.1 Protopterus annectens | reverse complement strand
TATGGGGCGATAGTTAACAGGGTCAGTTGTGACCCCTCCTTTGTGGAGAGGAATAACTGTTGCTGTGCGCCGTTCTATGGGCACGTAGCCTGTGGAGAGGCTGAGGTTGAACAGCATGGTTAGGTGGGGGGTTAGTTCGTTCTGTAGTTCATGCAAGACGCAGCCCGGGACACCATGTGATCCCATTGACACTGTGTTTTTGGCTTTTGAAAGGGCTGTTTTCACCTGTGCTTCTGTGATTTTTGGGACACTACACTTTTCCGGTATTGTTGTGGGCCTTTTTGGAGGTGAGAGGGGAGTGAAGTTTGCACTGAATCCATCTGCCAAGATGTTGGCAATTTCAGTAGGTTCAGTATATTTTGTGCTGTTTTGCACTAGTTCAGTGCATATCTGCGAGTTGCCACTTAGATTCTTAACATAGCTAAAGAAGGCTGTGGTTATCTTTTGACTCCTTCGCTATTTTTCTTTCAGGGTTAGCCTTGGATGATTTCATGAGGGACCTCAGTTTCTTACTAATACTGATCAGGAACGTATTTCCTTCTTGGGATTTGCTTTTTTTTTCTGAACTAGTTTCCTCCTTCTATTGTATAGCCTATTTATTGCAGGGGTCCACCAAACTGGTTTCCTTCTCTTGGAGGAGTGAGTCTTGGTTTTGTTAGGTATGGCACGATCCATGCATCCTTGTAGGTGCTCATAGAGTGCATTTGTAAAGATTTCTGCATCTTGGGCAGCATTATCCCTTAGCGTGGGGGCTGTGAAACTTACCACCCCTGTCTTAAGTAAGGTGAAGTTTGCTTTAGAAAAGTTTTTTTACTGTGGTTTCCTTTGTTAGGGGTGCTGGTGGGATGTGGACATCCAGAGTGATTAGATTATGGTCTGATCTAACCAGTGATGGGTTGACTTCCGGTGTGGAACACCTGTCACCCATGTTGATGATGACCAGGTCCAGTATGTTTTCACCTCTGGTAGGGGAGTTTACCAGCTGATCCAGGGTGTTTGAGTTGATGAATTCCAGGAAGTGCTGGGCCTGGGAATTTGTACTCTAGTAGTTTTCCCAGTGAATGGTAGGGTAATTGAAATCGCCCAATGTCAGTGTGTTTGGTAGGACCTTCATGTTTTCCAGTGTCTCCAGAAAGGTGAAGTGGTGGTCCTGGGTCATGGGGGGTGATCTGTAGCAGGCCCCAATTTGCTTTGCAGATTTGCCTGATGTTAGTTGCACATGGATGATCTCAGAGGTATCGTGCCGCACCACTAACCTGGAGGTGTAGGTATCCTTGATGAATATGGATACACTCCCTCCTTTTGTGTTTCGGTCCATGTTCTGTGGCCGAAACGTTTGGTTTGAGTTGTAGCATGGTAGTGCTGGGGTGCTCTCTGGAGACTTGAGTCAGGTTTCAGTTACTGCACAGATGTCACCGTTCTCCATACTGAAGAGTGCTTCGAGCGCATGCATTTTGAGATTTAAACTCCTGGTGCTGACAGACATTGGATCCCCTTTGAATGACACCAGAAGCTTAGCCAATTGTTGAAATTGATGATTTTTTTTCTTTATACTGAGGTATCATTCTTGGTGAGGGCAGGATGCTACTCGGGGTCAGGGTCATACCAGCCTGGGCTACATGGTCAGAGAGCTCTTCCATGTCTCTTCATGTAGTCCTGGGAGGTACGTCTTGGGTCATTCACACCAACATGAACAATGACAGAGTCATATTTGTACTTGTTCTAGAGTGACCTGAGTGCTTGTGTTATGTGATGGATTCTGGCTCCCAACGGGCAGCTAACAGTAACCTTCTGCTTGTCCAGCCTAATGAGTGGGACGTCAGTGTGCCTGACTATAGAGTCACCTATTACTAGTGTGTTAGGTATGTTATTTCGCCTTAAGGGCTGTGATTGTGCGGCACATTGATTTTGTGTTTTGTGTGTTGTCTGGTTTGTGACTGGAAGTGCAGGTTGTTTGGGTGTCTGCTTTGGAGGTCTCTGATGCTTTTGCAGGTTTTTATTTAGAGCCTCCAAGTATGATTTTGTGTATTTATAGGTTCATAGGTAGGTACTAGGCTATCGGCCCAAGGGCCTAGGTAAGCCTAGCCAGCAAGGTTCCATAGCTTACGCCACCCAAGAAAGTTATTTTCCTGTGCCACTGTCCAGCAGAGACACAGAAGTGATCCCCAGGGTGAATTTCCTATTTCCCATCCATTCATCAAGATTTTTCTTGAAGAGTGCTAATGAAGAACTTTGCTTGACATAGATGGGTAGCTTGTTCCAGAGTATAGGAAGTCTCTGGGACAGGAATCGTATCCCTCCAGCGTGTCCTGTTTATTGTGGTGACATGGTTTAGCTCCCTAGAGCGTGTAGCTTGGAGGGATTGGGATTTCTTTAGGTGTAGCATGTCCAACAGCTCTTGGTTTGAGACAGCTTTATATGTTAGGCAGAGATCACCTTGGAGTAGGCGATATGCTACGGAGTAAAGCTGGAGTTTTTTGTGGCGGTCAGTGTAGGGCATTTGTTTGAGGCCAGTAATCCTCTTTATGAGGTACTTCTGTGGCCTTTCCAGCTGCTGCAGATGTCTTGTGCGGTACATTCCAAAAGGGGCGTTGTATTCTATAATGGGTCTAATGAGTGGACGAATAGAGGGGAACAATGACTTCCTCTTTTCCTGGATGAGAACCCTTTTATGATGAGGCACTGTGTGTATTTTTTGCCAGTGCTGTTTTAGTTTTTCTGTGTGCGGCTGGAGTTGTGGTTCTAGTGTTAACTTTCTCCTCTTGACTGTGTGTCCCAATCTTGGGTAGAGACAGCTTAGCTTCCAGTTTGGTTGTATAATTGCATCTCTCGCATATGTTAGTGTTTTGTGGTAGGAGGAGAAGGTTGTCTGTATACATGAGGCAGTTGTAACATTGCCTCAGGATACCCAGATTAATCAGCTGGATTGGAGAGTGCACCTGAAATTGCCCTTTGGTCATGCCTGAATAGTAGGGGTGAGCTGCTTAGTCGCTTGGTTGGTGAGGGGTGACTAAAGAGCCTTGCCCTGCTGGACAATCAGTGTCAAGGTATATTAGTGCTTGCTATTAGGTCTGAGCAAGTGCTGGGCTGTAAGATGCTTTTTGAGTGCTTATGGTGAGAGTTAGACTAGTTTCAAGGGAAAAACTGAAGTGGAGACTTAGTGGAGCCGGGAATAATTTAACCGTAGCTAATTGGCACTGCCCGGCTGCCAAAACCATGCAAACATGGTTTTTATAGTAGGGAAATGAAAGAGATAGAAATTAGTCCAAAATGGCCAGTAAACTACTAACTTCTGGGCTGGAACCACTCCTCCAGGGACAGATAGGTTGCTCAAAGTTCCCCTCTCTCACAGGTGAACAGAGAAACTTCCTTCTGTCCAAGTAAGGTGTGGACAACTCAGAAACTAGTATCAGAGCCCTGAATTCAGCACTAACCTGAAAACTGGACTATACTAACTTAGAAAGGCAGGAAACAAGGAATTTTTTTTTTTTTGAAAAGATAAGGCAAAAACAGTAAAAATACACTTAAAACAGTTTTAAATGACTACAAATGATCACAAAAGGCTATCGCACTTTAGTGTGTAGCCTACAACAGTTAAACAAATTACTTAAACAAAAACTTTTTAAAAGTGCAGGCAGTCAAATAAGTAAAATATGTGAAAAAAAAGAAGCTTTTAAATCGCAATAAATGCTGGAAAATCTGCGTTTAGGCGGAAAACAGTTAAGTACAGCAAGGAAGTACAGAAAACTGATACTTAATCACTCCAAAGCCTCTCTCCTAAGCTAGAAGGCTTGTATCAGTTTAAGGCTTTCTAGTGCTACCCAGGTTAATTGCAGGAAAGATGGGAAACTAGCGCAGATGTGGTCTTTTAAACCAAAAAGTTGAAAGAGATGGACAAACTGTCCAAATGGTCAATAAACTACAATTTCTGGGCCAAGAACCTCTCCTCTCATGGTAGACAGGCTACCTAGTGCTTACCACTCTCACTGATAAGCTAGGAGCTTTCCTCCAACACAGAAAGGCTTGTGGGGCTCAGAAGCTTACCAACAGTCTTGGATACAGCATCTCTGTATCTGGACTAGGCTAGTTAGGTGGGAAACAAGCGCAAGTATGGCTTTTAAACCAGAACATTGAAAGAGATGGAAAAAACTGCCCAAACGGCCACTAGGTACAATTTCTGGTCCAGGAACCATTCCTCTTGTGGTAGATAGGCTACCTAATGTTTACCACTCCCACTGATAAGCTAGAAGGCTTTCCTCCAACACAGAAAGGCTTGGGGGGCTCAGAAGCTTACAAAGAGTCCTGGAGTACAGCAAATCTGTACCTGGACTAGACTAGTTACAGGAAAATACAAACGTAGGCTTTTAAGCCAGTAAGTTGAAAGATGGAAAACTGCCCAAACGGCCAAATAAACTACAATTTCTGGGCCAAGACACACTTCCGTGGAGGATAGGCTACCTAGTGCTTACCACTCCTACTGATAAGCTAGAAGGCTTTCCTCCAACACACTACTGATAAGCTAGAAGGCTTTCCTCCAATACACAAAGGCTTGGGGGCTCAGAAGTGTACTAACAATCCTGGATACAGCAACTCTGTAACTGGACTAGGCTAGATATAGAAAAGGCGGGAAACGGGCACAAGTGCGGCTTTCAAACCAGAAAGTTGAAAGTGATGGAAAAAAACTGCTCACATAGCCAATAGCTACAATTTCTGGGCCAGGGACCACTCCTCTTGTGGTGGATAGGCTACCTGATGCTTACCACTCCCACTGATAAGCTAGAAGGCTTCCCTCCAACATGGAAAGGCTTGGGGGGCTCAGAAGCTTACAAAGAGTCCTGGATACAGCAAATCTGTACCTGGGCTAGAGTAGTAACAGGCAAGACAGGAAACGAGCACAAACACAGGCTTTTAAATCAGAAGGTTGAAAGAGATGGAAAAGCTTCCCAAATGGCCAATAAACTATAATTTCTGGGCCAGAAACCACTCCTCCTGTGTGGTAGATAGGTTACCTAGTGCTTACCGCTCCCAATGATTAAGCTAGAAGGCTTCTCTCCAACACAAAAGGGCTTGGGGGGCTCAGAAGCTTACCAACAGTCCTGGATACAGCAAGTCTGTATCTGGACGTGACAGGAAAGGCAGGAAACAAGCTTAGAAATTTTTTTTTTGTTACAGAAAAGCAGTAAATACAATTCAAATTGTAGTGCAGGCCAGCACACCCGAGCGTGTAGTAACACTATGGCAAATACAGTTCACATAAATGCAATTAACTTAACAAATGACTAAAGAACAAGTGCAGAAGACAGTAAATTAGAAGGCTACTAACAAGCAGTAATAAGTGCAGAGTAAGAGCGACTGGACAGATAGCACGCAGAAGAGCAACTAAGACAGTTGTAGTAAGAGCAGATGAATAAGATGTGTGTGTGTATATTTATGTGTGTGTATATTTATGTGTGTGTGTATGTATATATGTATGCATATATATATATATATATATATATATATATATATATATATATATATGTATGTGTGTATATATATATATATATATATATATATATATATGTGTATATATAAATTTATTTTTTTTTAGGGAAGGAACAGAGCAGGATTAAGATGTTACAGGAGTTGTCCTTCCCAAATGCTCTCTTTGTACACAGTAGGAGTGCCTGAAATCAGAATATGATTTCACTGCACTCAGTTGAGTGAGCAAATGAGATGGGCCCAGAGGGAGTATCCAAATACAAATCTACAAGAGGGGCGGGCAGTTTCAAAGCCACCAACATTAATACCAAAACAAGAACAGGGAGGGTAGGCGTGGAACTAACTGTAGAGAGACAGCCACAACTTCAGTTGAGTTAATATTCAGTGAAAAACACAAATAAATAAAATACAGTACTATATGCAAAAGAGCAGGTAAAAGTGTACTTAAATTCACTTATACGTCCAGCTGATTTCAGGTAGATGTTAGCCGGCCAAAGCTCTGATGTTAAGCAGAGAGCTCAAAATGTACCACTTGTATAAGGCAGGACATAACGTCAGTGATGAGGTGAAACTGCCCCCCACTGCTATCAATGGTTGCACAGAAATTCTAAAAAGTACTCTGTAGAGAGACAGCCACAACTTCAGATGAGTTAATATTCAGTGAAAAACACAAATAAATAAAAGTAAATACAGTACTATATGCAAAAGAGCAGATAAGTGTACTTATTCACTTATATGTCCAGCTGATTTCAGGTAGATGTTAGCCAGCCTGAACATTACTCTGCGTGAATTGTTCACAAACATTCCATTAATTTCTATGTAATTTGTTCTTTCCCTTTTCTGAAGATCTCATCTCCAGTTCTTTTATCACCTTTACAATGTGCAGTATTTTAGTTACATTTGGTATAGATTTTCATTTCTCTTTTGTTGTAATTGCTTTTTGGCTGCCAACAGCAGTAAACTTGGTAAAGCTTTGCTTTATCTGGGCAATTCAGATCGTATGTTTCACCTCGAAAGAATAATTTCCTCAGTTATAACTCTGCTCCCCAACATTTCTGATAAAGTAGTTTGTAGGGATTTTTTAAAGTCTGCTAAGAAATTATATTCCCCAAAAAACATGTTCCCATTTACCTATGTCTGTCCTATGTACCCGAGAGAAAATCTTTTGAAGTCTGCTTGGTGTATATAAATACTAGGAAAACACTTCTGTACAAAAGTCCTTAACCTGCTTAACTTTGTTGCATACTTGCAAGCCATATAGATGCTCTCCTGTTGTTCTTTGGTATATGTTGCCTTTCCATTCTCTCTTCCCAATCTTTTCTAACCTTCTCCTGATTTGATATAATTGTTATGCAGTATTGTTATATGTACTCTTTTTGTCAATCCCTGATAGGGAAGGAGTTTCTCAATCTGCTTGGCCTCATCTCACTCTTTTTTTTTTTTTTTTTTTTTTTTACCTTTTCCTTTCTAGTTATTTTCTCCCAGTACATTGGTTCCTTTACTTATTTTGTACAGTAAATTCCACCACTTTTGCCTATTTTCTATTTTTCTACTTCCAGTCATTCATAGTGATAAAATCTGCTTTTTCCATTCCAGTATTGGCTTAGATCTTGGAATACCTTTCTGCTGCTTTACAAATGCAATATTCAGTAGTATTGTTGCACTCGTTAAGGATCTACATCCAAATTCTTATTCTCTCCTTACTCCTTGAGCCCGCTGTTTCCACTTTGATTTATAACCTTATGCTTGTGTTATATATGTGAACCTTAACTGCATAGCTGTAAAGTATTACTTCAAGTCTGTTTATCTTAAACCACTTTGTTCAGTGTGGAGAATTAACTTATTCCAGTCACCCCCTCCCCCCCACCAATACATTCTTTCAGCTCCTTTGTTAATTAGGGTCCACAACTTCTCTGGACAATTACAAAAAAATACATGGGATCCATGTATGAAACATTATTACCGGTGGTGGTTTACTATCCATGTCATAATCTAAGCTTCTCAGTTTTTGTTTTATTTTTAGTCTCTTCCCACAAATCCTTAGCTGCCGTAATATTTAATATAATATAATTCTTTTTAATGTATACACCTAAATGTGTCGTCTTGTATCTACATAAACATGGGCATTGCTGGACCAGTTCATGTATGGGTACATAGTTTACCACTTTAGTCTTTGTTTTATCTTTATTTTATAGTCTGAAAAAAATAACTTGGAAACTGTCTCAGAATATTCCACAACGCCAAAATGTCATTTTCCAGATTTATCAAGTTCAAAGTAATTATGAATAAAGCTAATCTTTTCTTGATTATCATATCAGTTGTATACTTGAGTTTGAGTCCACTTTTTTCTTTGCCATTACATTTAAATATAAATCGAATAACAAAAGGGTAAGAAGTCATGCCTGCCTGGTTTCACTGCTCAAATATCGCTTTTCTTGCCTCCTAGTCCTCATATATCCTCTTAATTAGCTGTATTGTTGTATCAGGGAATGAAAATGCTGCCATTTTATCGAATGCCTTCTCTGCATTAGGACCCGCCAACAGTATTTTTCTAGCACTCGGCTTCCCTCTGGATCACCATTATTCTATTAAAGTTGTCAGATGTTTGCCATCCCTCCACAAAACCAGACTGATGCATGTCTATCAGCTTGGGCAATATCTTTGCTCTTCTCTTAGTATAAACGTAGACACTTTTATGGTTTAAAATTGAAAGGGGTCTATATTAAGCTGGATCTGAAGGGTCTTTACCCTGTTTGGTTAATACAGTCACCACAGCTTTCGCCCAAGATGTTGGTACACCCACTTTTAAGATATTGTTAAACAAAGTCTTTATCACTTTCTTCCCTCCCAAATTCCAAACTTTTGCGGGAATGCCATCTGTTCTGGAAACTTCTCCACTGACTGATTTTTATTCATCTCCATCTCTTCTTGTCTTGGCTATAATTTATTAGTCCTGCTCTGCCATCTTGGTATAATTAAGTCTACCACAAGTATTTCTATTTTTTGCCTTTTCTTGGTTTTCACATTCCCTTGCTTTATGGAAACTATAGTTTTCCTTTTTATAGACTCTCTAAATTTTTAGCATCAGTTCTCTCTACCTTTTGTTGTCCGAGTTATTCTACTGTATATTTTTGTGCTGTAGAGTTGTTATAAAACTAGCTGCTTAATTGCAACCTCTTTAAAGTAATGCACATCATCCAGAAACTCCTTTAGTACTTTGTAGTTTCTCTACTTGTTCCGAGATTTTCCTCATTTTGCAGTACTTTTTTAACCTTTGTCTGCCTCCAAAATTCCTATTATTTTCTCCATATCTGTATCTTATTTCTACCATGTTTATGAACTCCACAATTTCATTTTATCCCGTCACTGGATGTCCGCACTGAAGACATTTCTGTCTTTCTTATTTCTCAAAACATTTTCACTATCCATTCTTTAAGTTCCCCTCTCTTTAAAAGATATGAGGGAAGAGTCTCACTTTTATGTGCATCTTTGTCTTAGTTTTTATTGTGTCATAATCTGAAATAGTTGTCTTTGTTTTCAAAACTTTCATAAATACACATGTTCCAGTAAAATATAAATTTTATCCTGCCTAGCCCAGTTATACTTTTCGGAGTAATATGTAAATTCTGTGTGGGTTCTTTGCACTGAATTCACATCTTGCATACCAATCTCATATATTTCTTCAAAAATCTATTCTATTTTGTTATTTCCCTTTTCGGTCCCCCTGATATATCCTTACTGTTGAAAGTAAGGTTCCATACATAAATACTGACCCAAAAGCTTGTTTCTCCGAAAATTATATTAAGCTCCATAGTAGTAGTTTTAGGTGGAATGTAATGCATGTCTCCTCCCCTGCAAGTAACCCATTATTACCTCAAATCTGCAATGGTCTTTTTTCCTCTTCTGTCACTATTGTTAACACTTTAGCAATCAGTATTATTCTCCTTTTCTTTTGTCTCCGATGTTCTGCTAAATGTCCATCCTGAAATCCTCTGTCAAATTCTTATGCCCAGTTCTATCCAAGTGTGTGTGTGTTCTGCAGTGCTATCTGGGCCCTACACTTTATACTTCAGTACTGTTTGTTTTGTTTATACCTTTTGTGTATACATGTAAGCTGCTTATATTCCATGATAATATGGACAGAGTAATCATTATCATAGAGAACTTTTACTTCCATCTATAGTACATGTGTTTTGAGGGAAGCCTTCCAGCTTATCAGTATAAGCACTAGGTGGCATATCTTCCACAAGATTGAGGTACATATTCTTAGTTTTAGCAATTGAATTTGCTGATTCTTGCTCCACACTTGTTCAGAACGTGCTGTTAGCACTAAATAAGGTACAAATTAGTACAGCATTCAACTTTCCTATTTACCTGGAGGAAAACAGTTTTTGTACTTGCTTTCCTCGCTTGCTTAGAGAAAAACAGCTGTTCTACTCACTTTCTTCAGTTGTCCAGAGGAAAGCAGTTTTTTATTCAGGCATGTCCAGGAGTCGGCTCCCAGTGTTCTCTCTTGTCTATATGTTGAATCTGGGCATCTTGGGGCAATGTAAGAATTGCCTCATGTACACAGACAACCCTCCTCCTACCACCCAACTCCACAACCTGTGAAAGATGCACTTATCTAGCCAAACTGGAGGTAAAGCTCTCTCCAACCAAGACTGAACTTGACAGTCAAGAGGAAGAAGGTAAACACTTGCATCACACCACATTCATCGCATAGTCCCACTAAAGCTACACCACCAAAATCCACACATAAAAACACAAATTTGCAGAGGCTCTCAATATTTATTTGCTCAAGCAACCGAGACCTCCAAAGCAGAAACATAAGCAACCTCCACCATCCAACACAACCCAAGTGACACATAGCCCACAGACTGTGTGCCAGTAAACCACAGCCCATAAGGCACAACAACGTACCCAACACCCTAGTCATAGGCAACTCTATAATTAGGCACACTGATGTCCCACTCTCACCAGGCTAAACAAGGAGAAGGTTACTGTCCGCTGCCTGCCGGATGCCAGGATCCGCCACATAACCCACACACTTGGGTCACTCCACAACAAGTACAGATATGACTCTTGTCATTGTCTGTGTTGGTGTGAATGATCTGAGACGTGCTTCCCTGGACTACATGAAAAGAGACATGGAAGAGCTCTCCAGTCTTGTAGCCCAGGCTGGTATGACCCTAGCCTGGAGTAGCATCCTGCCATCACCCAGAATGATACCGCAGTACAAGGACTAAATGATTGACATCAACAATTGACTAATCTTCTGGTGTCATTCTAAGGGGATCCAGTATCTGTCTGCGTGGGATGACCTGGTTGACAGGCCACGATGCTTTGCCAGAGATGGCCTGCACCTGTCACCCCTGGGATTCCGAATATTGGCTAAGGGTCTTGCCGCCCCTATAGTACCTCTTTAGGCAAGGTTCAAATGACAAATTCACCACTGTAATTGGAACAGGCAAGCAAAAACTGAGGGTAATGCTGCTCTAATGCTAGAAGTCCAAATCTCAAAATGCACTCCCTCGAGGCACTCCTTAAAATGGAGAACCTTGATATCTGTGCAGTGACTGAGATCTGGTTTAAGGCTCTAGAGAGCACCCCTGCATTACCAGACTGTAACTCATACCACTCTTTTTTTTTTTTTTTTTTTTTTTTTTCAGCCATCTAACCTGGACCAGGACACCAAAGACGGAGGTGTGTCCATATTTCATTAAGGATATGCACCCCTCCAGGCTAGTTGCGCAGCATAATGCATCTGAGGTTATCCAAGTGCAGCTGACTCTGGGCAAATCTGCAATCCAAATTGTAGCTTGCTACAGATCCCCCAAGATCCGCACTTCTGTTTTCTTGATATAGTGGAAAATATTACGGTTCAACCAAACACCCTAATAATGGGTGGTTTCGAGTACCCCATCATTAACTGGGAAAACTACTCCATGTACCAACTCCTTCGGTCAATGGTTTCTGGAATTCATAAATTCCAACGCCCTGGATCAACTTATCCAAGCACTCTCTCACTAGGGCAATAATATCCTAGACCTAGTCATTACCAACATGAGTGACCTGAAGTCAATTCCTCGTTGGTCAAATTCGACCATAAGCTAATCACTTTAGATGTCCACATCCTGCCCCCACCCACCATTAAGGAAACCATGGTAAAAAATTTCTCCAAAGCCAACGTCATGCTTCTTAAGACAGAAGTGGTGAACTTCATGACACCCAAGCAGATGGACAGTACAGTTACGACTGCTGAATCCTACACAAATGCATTCTATAAGCACTTACACGAGTACATGGATCGTGCTATCCCAAACAGAGCCAAGATGCTAGCCTCCAAAAAAAGGAAGCCAATCTGGTGGTCCCCTGCCATAAACAAATTCTAAAACAGAAGGAAGAAACTGTTGCAAAAGAGAGTAAAATCCCATGAATGGAGGAGCTCCCTGGTCAGCCTCAGTAAGAAGCTGAGATCCCTTATAAGATCCTCCAAAGCTAGCTACAAAAATAAAATCGCCACCGATTCGAAGGGCAACCACAAAGCATTCTATAGCTATGCCAAGAATCTCAATGGCGACATCCAGATCTGCTCAGAGTTACAGCACAACGTCACGAAAATTGGAGCCAACTGATATTGCCAACATCCTGGCAGATGGGTTCTGTGCTAACTTTTTCCCCCCTCTCGCCCCCAAAGGGTCCATATCTATACAGGAAGAATGCAGAGTCCCTGCAATCACATCTGTGCAGGTAAAAGCTGCACTCTCTAAAACCAAAAACACAGCATCCATGGGACCGGACAACATCCCATGCTGTGTTTTACACCAACTTCAGAACAAAGTGGCTCCCCACCAAAGCACCATGTTCAATCATAGTCTTACGTCAGGCTTTGTGCGCACTGAATCATGGACAGCAACAGTTATCCCACACCACAAAGTGGCAGCCACCACTGATCCTGGGAACTATCGCCCTATTAACCTGACGAGCCTGGTCTGAAAGGCCAAGGAACGTATCATCATGGAACTCCTAAACAAAGACATTGGTAACCTCCAATCTCTGGACCCCCACCCAGTTCGGGTTTGTGAAAGGCAGATCATGCCTTCTGAACCTGATCGACTCTGAGGCAGTCACCAAGGTCATAGACTAGGGTAAGGTGGGTCACACAGCCTATCTTCACCTCACCAAGGCTTTCAACACCATCCCCCATTCTGAAATTATAGCTAAAATTCACTAAATTAGGTATAAATCCCTATGTCACAAGATGGGTTGCCAACTGGCTCACTGACAGAACCTACACTGTAAAAGTTGCAAACTCCAAATCTGACTTCAAACCAGTGACAAGTGGAGTACCACAGGGTTCAGTCTTGGGCCCTCTCCTGTTTGGTATCTACTTCTCTGAAGTACAGGCTAATGAAGTTCGCAGATGACTGCAAACTAGGAGCCATAGTAGAGTCCCCAAATGATGTGGACATCTACAAAAAGGCCTCACTGAGAGAGATGCCTGGTGTCAGAGGCATGGCCTCAAGCTCAGTGCCAAAAAGTGCATTGTCATCCCCTTTGGTAAAAACTCTGTACCCATGAGCTACCACATAAACGGGAGTCTACTTAACCGAATGTGTGATGAAACCTTGGAACCCAGGTGGACAGTAGTCTCTCCTTTGATAATCACATCGCCACTGTAGTCAGGAAATCCTATGTGGCACACCTCATCACAAAAGGGTTCTCATCCAGGAAAAGAGAGGTAATTGTTCCCCTCTACTTGGCACTCATTAGTTCCATTATAGAGTACAATGCCCCTTTTTGAATGTACCTCACAAGACAACTGCAGCAGCTGGAAAGGCTACAGAAGTACCTCACAAAGAGGATTACTGGCCTCAAACAGATGCCCTACACTGACTGTCTCAAAAAACTCCAGCTTTACTTTACTTTGTAGTGCATCGCCTACTCTGAGGAGATCTCTGCCTAACATATAAAGCTATGTTAAACCCAGAGCTGTTGGACATGCTACACCTAAGGAAATCCCAATCCCTCCGAGCTACATGCTCTAGGGACCTAAACATTGTCATCACAGTAAACAGGACATACTGGAGGGATAGATTCCTGTCCCAGAGACTTCCGGTACTCTGGAACAAGCTACCCATCTATGTCAAGCAAAGTTCCTCGTTAGCATGCTTCAAGAAAAATCTTGAGTGGATGGGAAATAGGAAATACACCCCAAGGATCACTTCTGTGGCTCTGCTCGACAGGGACACAGGAAATTAACATGGGTGGTGTAAGCTAGGAAACCTTGTTGGCTAGGCTTACTTAGGCCCTTGGGCCGATAGGTACTATGTATGAATGTACAATTTTTGTGTGTATTTCAACTTTTAGTTTAAATGTACATGTTATACTTGTCTCCGTTTAAACCCTTTTCACATTTTTCAAAACTCCTTGCTTCAATGAAAAATCATCTACATTTTCAGCAAATGAAGTTTCAACCAAATTGACAGGTGCATCCATAGGCATTGCCTAATACAAAGTTAAGATTGCACATGCTACAGCCAGTGTTACAACTTATTATTGTTTCTCTTCTTATTCCTGGCCCTCTCACAGATGTGAACAACAGCTTGAATGTTTTCAGTAAACTTTCATTTTAACCCTGTGAAAAGGCGCACTGGCTGCCTCTAAATAAATTTGAATTGTGCAGTATTGTATTAAATACGTTAAAAAGCTAAGGCTGTTGGGGAGGCAGCTGCTTGTATCATGTATGTACAATGTTTCATACTTCATTTATTTTTCACTGAACTTTTTGTCAATGTAATTTAAAATGTTAATTGCCCTATACCTTGTACAATTCACTCAGAAGATAGTGTTTAGACCTGTCATGGCTACTTGCGTGCACCTGCACATGTTATCTCCAATTTTGTAATGAAAAAAGGTAATTGACTTTGTAGACGTGTGAAAGACTCTATGTAAATTTCATGCAGAATACACTGTTTAGTCATCTCAGGATTAACTGCTTGTACCTTTAGACTTCTTGTTTTTCAAGTGAAAGATTTTACTAATGAAAAGGGTAGCGAACGATTTTGCAAACAAAACTACTATTTTTCATGCTTTATCATTTTATTTTATTTTTCAAGCCTATTTTCTTACATAATCAAATTGTGGATATTCATATTCACTTCTATAAAAAATGTAAAATTATTTTATATCCTATTCAATGCAAGAAAAGTTGGATAGAAACAAATTTAAGCTAATATAATTTTGTGATTTTGGGCTGCTGAGGTGGGAGATGTAACAGTTTTGGTAAGACTCTCCCCACCTCACATTTGGAATGCCCCTGACTATACACTATACAAAACTGCTTTACATTGCAACATGCAGTTCACATCATGACTTTTTTCTACAGATATTAGCAAGAACAGTTTTATAATACAAAAGTAGTGGATACCATGAATGATCTTTATATTTATTATATATATATATATATACACACACACACATACGGATCTTAGAACAAAAATTGTTTTTGTTATTCATGCAGTTCCCTCTGTCCTTTTAAATATTTGCTAACACAAATGCTTTACGGTTTAACCACAGGTTTAACACAGTCATTATAATAGTATAATTCCAGTCTTTCTCAGTCACTTACAAAGCCACATTTCACACGTCACTTCCTATAAATAATGGGTTTAATGCTTTTATAGTCTCAAATTTATTCACAAATTTCACAATGTTGCTAGCCTTATTCCTGACCATCTCCATCTCCCAACACTCATGTCTAGTGCAAGTCCAAGGCACTCTTGATTCTTTTAATTTAGTTCCTGTGTGGGTTTTGGAACAATGGAAAATATTTCACTGGTAAGGGCTCTTTGTGGGCTTTATTTGTGGAAGAATGAGAAGCAGTCCCCTTCTGCTGCAGACTCAGCCTTTGTTGACTAAACTTTATTTCCTTCTTACCCTGTTATGCATTCCAAAATCTCTTTGATCCCCTAGGAAGAATATTCTGAAGAAAGCTAGGTACATCAGCTTGAATCTCACACCTGCCTCTCAACATTCTCACATTGCCAAGATAAACTTGTTTCTCTTCTGTCATGTACAGTGAATAATTTTGCATAAATGCTCTGCTGTCCCAATTTTAATACTGTTCCATTCTGCCACAATTTTGCCAGGAGCAGCTCTTTCTGCTAGTATGAATGCATTTTTACTAATATAGGCCTCTGCTGCTTTCTCGTGGCCGGATTTGGGGCCTATACACACACTGCTGTGTCAGTTAACAAATCCTGTTGTGGAAATACCAATCCATTTTCTGTGTTGTCATTAAGTTAATGCAGTCTCTTCCCAGTTTCTGTGGTACAGCAGAAAATCTGAGATGCTCTGTGTGCTGTGTTTCTAACACCACTGTTTTTTTAAATTGCTTTTCTTGACAAGCCTCATGCTCTGTCACCCTTTTTATTTTAATTTTTAAACACACCAGTGTACATTTATTTATTTCTTAATTACTGGAGACAATCACCTATACCAAAGCTGAAACTGTAACTATTTTTTTCCTGACCTTCTGCAAGTTTCTTCCCTGCCAGGGGTTTTTCTTCTGGTTTTCTGGTTGAATTTCTCTTGCATTGTTTCAGTTTCTTCTTTCCCAGTATCCAGGCTGTGTAATTACTAGCTAGTAACTGAATTTTACCCCAAGTGATTTAAAAAAAGAATAAATTGTTTAAATTTGAGTTTGTTTTCATAGCTCTAATCAACCTGTTTATCGTTGTACAGCCATATTGGAAGTCCCGTACAGCTTTTGTTTTTACTGTATTTCTCAGTCTAATACTGAGATTATGAATTCTGTGATGTGGTTAATAAGATAGCTTTAAAAGTCCGTTTACCTCAAAAAGAGGTTTTATTCCCTAGGCAGACTTCAGAGAGTTTTTACTTGGGTAAGTAGCAAGTGCTGGAGGTTGGAGGTGTGATAGTACAGTGAGAGGTAATTGATAACCTGTTTTGTCGGACTATAGTGAGCTGGCTGAATTAAAAAAAATTCTTCAGAGTACGTTGTCAGAAATGTTGGGAAGCAAATTGTTTTAGCTAAGGGAATTTATTTTTGGAGCTGGGATGTAGGATCTGAGGGGTCCACACATGTTAAGGCATTAGGTTTAATGCTAAATGCCAACAAAACAAGAAAATGGAAATCAAAATCTAAACTGGACTGTAAGTGAAGTACTGTGTATTGTAAAGGAGGTAAAAGAGCTGGAGGGCGAGCCCTTTAGAAAAGGGTAGGAGCAAACTAAATCGAAATAAGTAGGAATTGTGGGAACAGCACATGCAGAAGTGTGTGCAAAAAGGAGGCAGGAATTTATAAATTTATGTAGTGTTAAAGAGAAAATGCAAATATATAAAATTGAAAAATGTTATGGTTTCTTTTCTTTATATTGTATGTGTTCCTATGTAAGAATTCTTGAGTGTTTGTTCTTTTTTTTTTTTTAAAGTTTGCCCTATACCTCGCTTTTATTACAACTAGGCAGCGTGGACTTAGTTGCAGTATCACTCTCCAGTCTGTACTAAAGGAGTTCCTGGCATTGGCTAAAACCAACCCCCCCCCCCCAATCCCCTGAGAAATGAGCTGACAGTGGCTGGTCATTTAACCACCTCAGTCCTAATCAATGCCTGCAGTGCTACCAGTGGTGCACCTGTTTACTGGCCAATCTTCTGAACCCCTTTACAATAACTTGTGAATAAGACCCCAGGATACCTAGCCAGCACTGTGGAGTAAAGGGTTAAAGAGCTAACTATAACTCGGGTGACCATGGTTCAGTTATTGACTTGGGCTTCTGATGTGCCGATAGAGGTTTGGGTGTGCCCATTTGGGGGAGGATATTCTTCTAAGTGTTCCTTGTGGGGAGTGATTCATAGAGAGGAGTAGTGCTTGGAAGTAATGGGTGAATGCAGGGAGGGTGAGGGTAGACCATTATAACTACCCCATTGGCAGCAAAGAAGATGCATGTCCCAAAGAGTCTTGTCTGCCTTAACCTTGGTAGAGCAAGCCCAGGGGAGATTAGAATAGGTAGACCTGATGTAGGGCAAGTGCATCAAGACAAACTGATGGTTGTATGCATGGAAGGATGTGAAAATAAAAAGACTTCAGAGTACTTGAAAAAAAAAAAAAACATCTCCACCTAAAGTAGCTGTTCCACTCTGTCTTGCAGGGAAAATCCACCCCTTTTTAGGGAGAGGATCATAACCTGTATTATATAGATGCTGATTTTTCACATTTGCCTCTTTGGACTTGGCATCAAACCTGTCTTGTGCAAGCTGGAATTCAGAAGCACTTGAAACTAAAAAAGTTGACGATATAGTCAGTAAATTGCATTGATCCAAATTTCATGTCCTTGGATCACATGCTACTCGGACTTTGGCTGCACCTTGATAACTTTAGGCTGTTTTAAAAATTGCAAACTGGAGAGGAAACCAGGAACACCCTTGATAGTCGTAGGCTCACCTTGAATGTTTTCAACTTGACACCCAGAGATTGTAATTGCATCTCTTGTTCCTCAGTTACAGTGGCGAGGTAGCCCTCAGCATTGTCACTGGGATCCTGTAGTAACACACCCCAAGGTATATGTGGAGTTCTGAGTCATATTCTGCAGGTCATCAAAAAACATGTTAAAAAGTGTGACATAGATGGGTAAAGTCCTAGCTGAAGGCCAGGTAACCCATGCTTAATTTACTGCCTAAAGCACTTGAAAGTACTGGTATAGGAGGATAGGTGTGTGCCCATCCCATTTAGAAAACTGGGCAGATCAGAAGGCATACATTCACAGTCCCTTGGAGGAGGAGCTATGCTATAGTGGGCTTGCTGGGAGGCAGGCTTATAGCTCAGCAAGCCATCTGAAAGTGGTAGTCTTCATTAGTGTGGTGCATATCATACTGTTGCAGGAGGAACGTGGTGTGAATCTCTGCAGTAATGCAAGTAGCCTGTCCACCTGACCATGGTTAGGATCAAGAACTTTTGCAAATGCTGTAATTGCTGGGATGATGAAGAGTACAGATTCGTTGATTTTTTTTGTTTGTTTTAATGATATGGCCTTCAGATGGGACTTGCTCTAGTAAACATGGGGAGTGCCCACTCCTTGGTAATAAGTGGGCTTGGGGCCTGATTGTCACCAAGTGAAGGATGAAAGAAAAACACTTTTAAAAAGTAGACCATACTGACAGCCTTCCAAAATCCTGTAAAACATCAGAGTTGATTTACTACTTCATGACTGGTACTTAATCTGTATTGCTTCAGCTGATTCAGAGGCTCAGTTATTAGACAGTGCCTTTTTCTAGAACTCTGGCATGAGCTTTGTCAGTGAAGCTGAAGAATATGTAAATTGTCTGTAATTTGAACGCGCCCTCCTTTCATCCTTCTTGAAAATGTTGACAACTTTCCCAGAGGTACTGTCTCAGCCTGGCACATAGCATTAAAGAGGCATGCTAACTGTAATACCCTGTCAGTGCCCTGCACATGCAGCATTTCCAGTCAACTCTCACCCAGTTTAATAGGCTTACCCAAACAGAACTGTTTTACTGCACTGATATCTTTAAGAGAAATGGACGTAGTCTTTTCTGAGTTGTTCATCCCACCTCTTGACAGTGCCCTCAGTCGAGTGTCTATATAATGTATGCTGTTTTAAATAAGAAACCTCTTTGTTGATTTATCACTTGATATAGGCAATCACCCATTTATATAAATGAAAACACATCTTATTGAAATGTTCAGTTGCAGACATCATATATCGCGTATACTTTTCTGTACAATCATTCAGTCAAACATAACTTGGCTCATTCAATTCCTGCCTTTCCTTAAACCTCATTCCTTCTCCAAAACATGTAATTTGCTTCTACTGTTTTCTAAATTTCCAAGTTCCAGTTCTTTTATTACTGTTACTATATTTACTACTTTCTAGTATAGTTGATTTAGTCTAATTTATATTTTGTAGTAATTGTTTTTTGACAGCCATCAGAATTAAACTCTGCAAGGGCTTACTATGTGTAATAAATTCTGACTCTTTCACAGTTCAAAAATAATTTCCTTAGGTATACCAATTTGCTTACCCAGTATTTGTGACCAAGTAATCTGCGAGGATTTTGTTTTAAGTCTGCATCTCATTACATTCCTCAAAAATATGTTCCCAGTTATCTCTCTCTTCCCCATCACACCTCCAACATTTGCAGAATACTTGATGAATAATTCTTTGGAGTGTGCTTGGGGTATAAAAATACCTATGCAAACACTCTCAAGCAAAAATCCTAGATCTTCTATACTTTGCATATTAAAAAGCCATTGTTTCTTTGTGAATTGCTTATCCAAACTCTCTTCCCAGTGCTTTCTAACCTACACTTATTTCCTGTAGTTACCATGCTGCATTGTATATCCCTTTTTTAACAGCAGCTTCTAAAAACTGTACCATTGCTGGTCTTTCATTTCACTTGGATCTCCTTTCTCTTTGCCTTCCCTATCAAGGATTGATATGAGAATATAGGTAATCTCTACCTTGCAGTCCAAATGAATACTTGGCCTCTTCCCATTCTCTTTCCTTTCCCTCTCTAATTTGCTTACAATACTGTGGTTCCTTTGCCAGTTTTCTCTAGTAAATTCCATTCTCCTCTTAACTGTTCTGTGTACCCCTAATTGCAGTCATCCCTATCTTTGTGTGCTTTTTGAAACCAACCTGGGCAATATCCTTGAGTAGTGGAATGGCTTTCAAGAATGTGAAGGTCATTCTTCACACCCTCACCAAATGTCTTGCACACCTGGAACTTTACTTCAGTGACAGACACAGCTGCTGCATTCCTGTCCTTTCAGTACTTAACAGTCAAATGTAGACACACACCATTAACATTTTGACAAAGGCTTTTTTTACTTTTAACCTGATGTTCTTTACCACCGGTATCCATTGGCAGATCTTAGGGTTACTACTGTAGTAAGCACACTGACCACAGCTTCTTGGGTCTGCTTCAACTGTTGTGTTGAGCAGTAAGCATTAAGATTCTGTCTCCCCAACTTCCACATATATGAGGAAGAAGCTATTCTGGAGGCAGGAGTTTAACTTGTGTTGCATAGAAGCATCTGTTAAGCGTTCCAGTGATGCACTTAACTACATGGTTGTATTTTGTGTTTCTTTCTAGCCCCTACCTTAGCTGCCTGTCCCAGCTGACCACCAAATGGTGATCATTTAACAGTTCGGCAGTTTTTTATTTTGGGTCTTTTGTCTAGAACATCTATGTCCATGTCAGATGGCATGACTAGAAAGACTGAAGAGATTAAACAAGCCCCTACACAAACAAAAGTAGAGTTTTGGATTTCATTCTAAACAGTACCTTTTTTTTTCTTATTACAAGAGCAAATACAAACTACCATTAAAATACAGTCACATTAGGCATCTTCTGCTGGATTGGATGTCGACTGATTACCACTACTAATACTAAATTTGTCACCATATTAATCTCCTTCAAATTCTTCTATAGCAGTATTTTCTACACAAAAGATCTCAGCTAGCCACCAAATGAAACTAGAACAAATGTACCCGAAAACAGCAAAATTCTTACTAGGTGGTGCTTCCCTTAAGCCCCATTCCTCCTCCTAAACATTATTCTGCATGTACTGTTGCCACAGTTCCCGTTTTTTCCTTATGTAATGAGCTCCTACCCTTTTCTAAAGATCCCAGTTTTATCTCGGTTACTGTATTCACTACTTTTAGTAAAGTTGATTTAGATTTTGATTTCCATTTTGTAGTAATTGCATTTTTGGCAGCCACCATAATTAGACTCTCTAAGGCATTACTATGTGTAGGCAATTCAGATTCTGTATCATAACTCAAATCATTTCTTTAGTTACACCAATTTGTTCACCCAGTATCTCTGACAGAGCAGTCTTCAGGGAAACCCTTAAAGTATGCCAACTCATTACACTCCCAGAAAATGTTCCCTGTTACCTCTTTTTTTTCCCCCATCCAATCTCCAACATTTGCTGTCTACCCGAGGTAAAATTCTTTGGAGTCTGCATGGGGTTTAAAAATATCTATGCAAACACTTAAAGCAAAGATTCTAAATCTTCTCGACTTTGTTGCATATTTGGGAGACATACTTGTACCCCCCAATTGTTTTAGTGAGTTGCTTATCCAATCTCTTTCCAGTCCTTTTGAACATTCTCTGATTGTTCTAGGTGGCATGCAGTATTTTGTATGCTCTACTAATTTTTCCTTTTTTTTAACAGCAGTTTCTGTTCTAGATTCTACTAAAAACCCTATCAGTGCTGGTCTTTCACTTTTATGATTCTCCTATTTCTTTCTTTTTGCAGGTTACTACTCATTTTTTACAATCTGTGAATGACTGTTAATATTTATTCCGGGGCTATGATCAGTGGTACTGTTTTGAGGAGGCTTGCCTGGCTGCTTTCTTAGAATCTCCCAGATGATGTGAAAAAAAACTAAAGTTATGTACTTTAATGATGGATCTGTGTTGTCTTATTTTTATCTGTTTCAAAATGTGGATTTTCAGATCCAATTGGACCCAACCTAGTCTCCTTTTGTCATAGTATTGGATCTGAGAGCTTTGACTCCACCCTTACTCACAATTCTCCTCTCCTACTTGAATTACCTTGGATTCTGTTTGCTGGATGACCTCAGTTGGCGATTAAATTATGTAGGAAATAAAGGACTGGAAAATACAGATTGCTATATAAGCTAAGAGGTACAAAAGGTCAGACAGGATCCAGAAAAAGTCTGTTCAGTCCTAGAAAGGATATGTGACAATTTGATAGGAGGAAGGGGAGTTGAACCAGATGAAGATAAAACACCAAAGATCTTTCATTACAGTAAGTACATAACTTTAGTCTGTTTTTGTCTGAGGCAACATGTAGGACAGATTCCCAAGCTACCCAACAGGGACCTGGGAGGACTTGAAGGACATTCCTGTGTATGGCAGAGCCAAAGATGTGTGAATCTTATACTGCACATCTAACTTGTATTGATTACAAATGTATGAGTTGAAGCCCTAGTTGCTGCAGTGAGTATTTCACTGACTGTCACTTTTTTGCAAATACTATTGAAGTTGCCATTGTCCTGGTCGAATGTGCCTTGGGATTTTATTTAATGGACAGGCCTTTGGACTTATAAACATACTAGCCATTTAGGTAGGGTTTCTTTATACACAGGAGAAGGATGTGAACAATTTTGTCTGAATTTTTTTTTTTTCCTTTCTTTCTAAAAATCTCAGTATGACTAAGATAGAACCTAAGTTGCCTGTGGACATCTAAGGTATGTAGAGTATATTCTCCTTTGTTAGCAAAATTTGGAAAGAATACTGACAAGTCAGTCTGTTGGTTCAGGTTCAGTTTTGAAGCTACTTTTGGAAGAAATGAGTTTTTTTTTTCCTGAGTGATACTCTGTTATTGTAAAAAATAAGGAATGGAGGTTTGTAAAAAAAAGTGCCTGTAATTCTGACACACATTTTCCAGATATCATGGCAACCAAGAAGATAATCTTCCATGAGAGAAACTTCATATCTTCTGAAACTCTGAGCTCAAATGGCTTTTAGATTAGTGAGTGAAGCAAAATGGTAATATCCAAAGGAAAGACCAGATCACAAACTGGGGGTCTCATTAAGAACATTCCTGTAAGGACAGCTTTGGTCACTTGAAGAGAAGCAATGGATGTGTCATTGTAACCTATGTGAACTTGAAATGGTGGCTATGTGGGCTTTAAGGCTGGCTCTAGTTACTCTATAATCAAGCACTTCTGATAGAAATTCCAAAAAATCTCTGGTAAAGGGGCTAAACGTGGGGATTTTGTTTAACATTTGTTAACCAGGATAATCTGACTGGACAGCTAGTGTCCATTTTCAGGGGAGTCCCGGGGAAAAAAACTCCATACAGTTATAGAATGATTTAATGATAAGTTATAGCTTACAAAGTGTACATAATAGTTAGGAAGCATGCTATAGAAAGGTTAAACATTTAAAAGTACAAAGTCGAAATAGAAATATGGGAGTATAGCACTTTCTTGGAATGAGCATAGGCATGTATGTATGTGAACGCCATTTACCAAGTAAAATACATTATGTACAGTATATACAATGAGCACTGTTAGTGCACAGTATTGCAAGCATTTACCTAGTAAAAAGCAGTATGTACAAATATATACAGTGAGCACTGGCAGGGGGCACATTATTCGTATACACCAGAAGCATAAGGCAATAAACTCTTACAGTAGGATAAGGCTTCAATGAGGTACATTGAGGCCCACATAGAAAATATTTCCTTTTACTTTTGTAGGTCTTCTTGGTTGAGTCCTTTTGAGAATAATATTATATGGACTACTGGAGCAGAAAGCCTGGCATCTCTGGCAATTGTTAAAAATGGTGAAACAATGCTGTCAGTTTTAGAGCCTTGAAATCTGGTAGAGGTATTCAGATCTGGTGACTTAGGAGATCCGGACATGACTTCAGCACCCATGGTGGGTACAGAAGATGGGACCAAAGAAAGGGGAACCATACTTGCCGAGGCCAGAAAGGGGCAATGAGAATTACCTGGTCTTGCAGTCCATGGCTTTCTGAATGAAGTTGGTGATGAGTGGCATTGGTGAGAAGGCATGAAGAAGACCTGGAAGCCACATATGGACTACAGCATATCTTGCTGACTCTGTGGAGGGATGATGGTAAAGTAAGGACTGCATTTATTTTTGATTTATGATGCAAAGAAGTTGCAGCAAGGTTTGCCCCACCGGCTGAAAATCTCCATTGTCAATGCTCTGTTTAGAGACCACTCGTGAGGCAATAAAAGTTCTGCTCAGTTTGTCCATTAGAATATTGGGCATCCTAGGAATGTGCATTGTTGTTGTTATTAGGAAGTGGTTTGAAGACATCACCCATTGCCAAATTGGCATGGCTTCTTGACAAAGAGGATGTGAGCATGTTCTACCTTTGTTTGCTGATAGCCAACCACTTGGACAACATGGCAGTGGTTTGGTATGTCACATCCTTGGGTAGGAGGTCCTGAAATGCCTGCAACATTAGGAGGACTGTCCTCAAGTCCAAGACATTGATGTGAAGTTTGGCTTTGATGACCACGTTCCTTGAAATATTTTTCTTTGAAATGCCCTTGCACCCTAGAAGGGAGGAGTATATGGTGTCTGTGGTCTTGGAATTAAGAGAGTGTGATGGTATTCTCTGAAGAACTGCTTTGGATATAATCCAGTACTGGATATATTCTGTGCAAACCTGAGTCAGGAAAATCCTTTTATGGAGAGTAAGGAGTTTTTGTGACCACTGTACAGGTAGTGTTGATTCTAGAATTTTCATATGATATCTGGCCAAGGGAACCAGAGTTAGAGGAAGCCATTAGTCTTGAGTCACAGAATGAATAGTGTGCAAGGCCAAGGGTATTTTATCACTTGAGGACCTACAGACATTAAGAATTTGACTCGTGCCAGGGGAAGTCTTGCTGTACTGTCTGTGTGGCAGCCGATGAATTCTATGTGACGAGTAGGTGATAGCTTGCTTTTGTTAACTCACTTTGGTATTCCAATAAACTTTCATCAGGGGTAGAAGGACTGACTGTTATTACAGTAGTAGAGCCTTGGAGGTAGCAGAAGCTAATTATCTAAGTGTGGGAAGACCCGGATCCTTGTAGCCAGAGGTAAGCTATAGTGGCTGCCATTACCTTGGTGAAGACCCGGGGGACTGTGGTGAGACAGACTGGCAACATTCTGAACTGATAGTAGATGGCTTCCAGCCAGAAATGGAGGAATCTCCTGAATTTTCACTGGATCTTGATATGATGGCCATTCTGAAGCTTGATAGAGCACATCCAGTCATCCTTCCTCAGCAGAGGTAGCATGGACTGTACCATGACCATCTGGAATTTTGTCTGTTTTGCATATTGATTTCAGATTGCTGTGATCCAGTATTGGTCTGGGGTCCCCTGTCTTTTTGAAATAAAAAGAACCTTGAATAGACTCCGGATCCTAGTTTGTCTTGAGAACCAGCTGGATGATTATCTTGTTCAACACATTTGAAGCCTCTGTTTCTGAAGTTTACATCTGATTGGATCGAGTGTCTAGAATTTTCTGTTTTGATTTTGGGGATTCTAAAAAGGGTATTGTATAACCTCTAGCAATGATCTTTGGCACTGAAGAATCAGAAATTATTCCAGGCTAGAGAAGCATCCCATGACTGCTTGTGGAGTGCAGTAGTCAGCCAAGCATTCAGGGAAACGAAAGATCCACAGAAACCATGATTTTGTGGACTGCCTCTGCCAGTGGGTGATGTCACATTTCCTTCCTCTTCTTTGATTCCTGGAAAAGTATCTTTTGAGAAGTAGAAAAAAACAGATCTCTAAGGCCAACAAGATCTTACTGTCCTGCTTACTACTGGTAAGCATTTCCTTTACATTTGGTACAAATAAGGTGGAACCATCATAGTGAGCATTTATGAAAGATGACTTTAAGCTTTCTATGAAATCGCAAAGCCACATCCAGGCATAACGTCTCATGGTAATAACTGTGCTGGCTGTCCATGCCGTACCATCTGCTGCATTAGATAGCAGTCTCATGATCACATTTGAGGACTGTAGGGCAGACATTTGGGTATCCACAGTTTTTTGGCTATCTGAAGGTAAGTTACCCAATGAGGAATTTGAAGCACCTTGATCAAATCCCACATGAATCGGTCTTTGGGGACAATTAGAATTTTTTTTGGGATAGGCCCTGCCACATCATTTTTTTTGCAAGCCTTTTTAGCAATTAGGTCAATTAAGCTGTCAGGAGGTGGGACCACCCAGCACGTCAAAGGGCCACACCCAAAAGCTTCAAGGAAACACTGACTCATTAGTAGGAGTTTCAATGGACCATTCTCCCTCTGTTTAATTCCAGATCATCTCTAAAGGAGACCTCTTTGAGGGGATTCTTCAGGAGCCTTGTCCATCATCTAAGTTGGGTGTCTTCAGTTGCTAACTTGGGAGGGGAGTCGGTATGCTTTCTCTTGCAAGTCTTCATCCAGGGACATTCCTTGGGACTTCTGAAGGAGACATCCCAGAATTAAATGTGGAGCTGGAATGATGAGTGGTCTCGAAGCTAATTGGATGTGTCTGTTCCTCTCCACTGGAATGAGATGAAGGAACAGGCTTCAGTGGGAGTTGGGACAGATCCAAACTCTGTACACACACTAGTCTTCTTGGTCCAGTCAAGGCCCTCGCAACAGCCTTGAAAGCCAACTCAGCTAATGGAGCTGAGGAAGAACCACCCAAAGCAGCGGAATTGGTAGCTTTCTCAACTCCAAAGGTGAATGGCTCTGAGGAGGACTTCAGAACTGAGCTGTCTAGGGCCGAAGCCCTGAGCAATAGGGACAGCTCCGAAAACCTTGTGATCGACTCAACCATTGGTGTCCTAACTCCGATGCCCTTGCTCTGGGACTGTATGTGACCAGAGTGCATCGACGTTGGGAAGGGACATTGGGGAGGTGAGGGAAGAAGTCCTAGACAGTCTCCAGGGCTGTCTGTTCAAAAGCTGGTATGACAGCGGAAGTTGGATCCCATATGCATCGGCTCCAAAAGGATAGACTGCATCGGTGGCAGTATGGCCATAGTGGTAGGGAGTGATCCTGGTTCTCTCCACAGGAGTGGATCCAGGAGGACTTGCAGCTGAATCTTTGTCCTCCAGAAACTGCGTTTTGCAGTTGATATCTGATTCAGTAAGGCTTCTAGTAGACTGACCAGACCTCTAAGAGGAAGCTATCGATGTAGGCCTTGGTGGGATCTTTTGAAGAATTTGGGGATTGAAGACTCTGGCTAACTGTCCCCAGAGAAAATGAAGTTTTTAGAGAGTGAGTTCAGATCCTGGAAGCAGTAGGATCCGACTGCCTCAATGTCTTAAGTGCCAGACACACAAAAGCAGATGGATACAGAAACCTTTTCTTAGTTTTAAGTTGCTCTTCTTGTCTCTTTTCTGATTATTTGTCCTTTGATCTGTCTGTCGTTTACTCTCTCTTGTTCCTTTGACCTTTCTTTTCTGTCTTCCTTTTTATTAGAGGAAGGAAAGGTAGAAGGTGCTTTTGGCTCCAAAGACCTTTTGGACCCTGTCTGAAGGGGAAGGAGCCCTTTTAAAATTAGTTACTACATTTCTAACAATGTCTGTATATCTAAGTACCTAAATATCTAGTCCTAAAGGCTAAGTAAAATTATACTACACACAATAAAGGTTCTAAGAAAAAACAGTGTCTGTGAACTATACTAAATGTTGTACAGTAATCCCAAAAGTACTTCTCACTAAGGAATCCTATTTGTATGTAAAGGGAGGAACAAAATCTTCACTTAGTTCCATCCTGTTTTCAAAACGTCTGTCAACACATGTGGTTAGGGATGTGGCAAAAGAGATCTGAGGTAATTCAGACAGGAGAGGATAATTCTGGGTAGGGGAGGAGTCTGAGCTGTCTGATCCAGTATGATGGTATAAAGTGCTGAGGTCTGATCTGACAACCCACATGTTGAATCGGATGAAAATACATAATCAGACTGAGGTTTTAAATTCTCCTTTGGCTAGAGATTGGTTTTGGTTCCGGTGCTGCACAGGTCATCAAAGTGTGATGAGAAGCGCAAGTTATACAGGGAATATCTAAGATTTTTCAGCCCTCCTTTTATGATTTAAGGGATTTTCTAACCTCTCATCCAATTTTGGTCAAAAATAAAATCACCTGAACAAAATGCAGGTAAACAGACGATTAAGAAGAAATAGGAGGTTCCAAAAAAATTCAGGAGTTGCCCAAAACAAAGGGCAGCTCAACAAGTCAGAATGACTGTTTGACACCTTGTCTTTCCTACCCCTTTTTACCTTGGCAGTCCCTTTTCCCTTCCAGAAAGTCTGAGTCTCCACTTTTTTTTCTTGGATACCGACAGTTTCAGATAAATGCACCCTGAAGATAATTTGTCAGAGTTACAGATGGCCGTGACAGGAAATCCCTCCTTTCCACAGGGTAATTCCTCATCTACCAGGCCAGATTCCTTTTCCCTCTGTCCATTAACACAGACAGTCCCAGAGAGTGATAGAACCAGTTCCTCCTTCCCAGTTTGGTAATGTTTTTTATTCAAGGATGTTTTCAGTGCCAAAGAAAGATAATGCTTGGAGACCAATTTTGAATCTTTCTTTCCTAAAGTCTGTCTGAGATAGTCCCCAAGTTCAAAATGATGTCACTTCACAATCTGCTACCTCTTTTTCCAGCTAGCTTTACATTTAAAATATGCTGATCACATCCCTTTTCTTCCAGACTTCAGGTATTTGTTAATATGATGAAGACGCCTAAAACCTTATCAGTTCTCTGCATTACCTGTGGACTATCCACTGCACTAAGATTGTTCATGAAGTGGCTAGCTCCAATTGCAGCTTGTTGCAGGCTATAGGGTAGCCACTTTTTCCATATTTATAGGACTTGCTTGTGTTAGCAGAGTGTTTTTTCAAAGTGTCAGGAATCTCTCATTTGGATGAGAAATCTCTTGCACAAGAAAGAGTCCCCAAGAGAACATTCAAAAGTCGTTTTGTTTTTTACTGCTTTGTACAGGATTGTGTAAGATTTTCCACTCAGACTTCAGTCACTGTGAGGGAGTACCTCAGGATTTTGGGTCTTGTGGCATCTATGGTTCCCTGGCAAGACTCCACATGAGAAGGTTACAGTTGTATCTGAAATCTTGTTGGTGCCAGAATCAACACCCTTAATCTTTTCAAATCCCAAGTGCTGGGGTTTGTCAGAAGAGAAATATTTTGGTGGAGGCAACAGAGATATACTTAAGTCCCAAGTCTCACCTTCTCTCTGTCTGCTCCAAAGCAGTCAGTCATTACAGACACTTCTGACTTTGCTTGGGGAGCAGTTTCAGGAGGGATAAAAGTACATGGGATATGGGACTGCAAGGACGGACACAAGCACATAAATATCAAGGCAGTCAACTCTCTGAACCATCTTTGTTTTCCAACCTCTTCAAGTGGTTATAGGCATTACTACAATCAGGTTGGTACATCAACAAACAAGGGAAAACCAAACTGTCCCCCCTTTGCAGACTAGCTGTGTTAGCTTGGGATATAGCTTCACAGCACAGTCTTGCTCTGTAGGCATCCTACATTATGTCTGAGCAAAATTGTGTGACAGGCAAGCTGAGGAGGACTAGGGCAGACCCTCATTAATGGAAACTGGATCAGGGGCCTTTTGAGATTTGATCCATGTTTGGGGAATTCCTCAAGTAGACATCTTTGCCTCCTCTCTGAACAATCATTTGGCAATATTCTGTTCCAGGACTCCTGCAAGAAGGCCTAGAAGACAGATGGCTTTTCTTTTCTGTGGCAGAAGTGTTGCTGTGTACTTCTCCATCCTTTTCACTAATGTCCAGGGTACTTCTGAAGATTTGGAAGGAATCCCCCAAGATAATTATGGTCACTACTTTCTGGCCCAGAGAATCATGGTTTTCCCTTCTTTTGAAAATGGGGTGGAGTAAATTATTGCAAGTTTCCTCACAAACTAGATCTACGGTATGTGATTCACTCCAACTTCAGTCTTCATTTGACTACCTGGATGATGGGGGTCTTAATTCTTTTTAGATACTATTTTGCTGAGGACGTGCAGGGGGTACTTATGGAGTTAAGAAAGCTTGCTGCTAGTAAATCCTACATTAGCAAATGAAAAAGGTTGTCTGTTTTGTGCCAACAACATAACCAGCACCCATTCCGGTCTAGTTCTCTAGTTTTACAATTTTTGTGTGTTACTATCCTATGGCCTCTCTTTTTTTTTTTTTTTTTTTTTCTTATCTCAGGGTTCATTAATGATCCATTTCAGTATGTCTGCCCATGGTTCCTCCTCTATCAGTGCAGTTTCATGTTAGAATGTTCTTGAAAGAGGTTTTGCCCAAGAGGCCTCGAAAAATAAAAACGGTGGCCCCAACTTGGGATTTTGATTTTGTGTTGGAGAAGCTAACATTTGCTCAGTTTGAACCTGCTAATCTGACTTGAGGATCTTAACAAAGAGAAATCAGTACAACTTTTTTCTATCTACAGGAAGGGTGTCTGATTTGCAAACTGTTATGGTGAGACAGCCTTATCTCGTTTTCCATAGAGAGAGGTTTTCTTTTATGCCTAAAGTGGTGTCATAGTTTACTTTAAGCCAAACTGTCAGTTTCCCTGTTTTCTTTCCTTTAACTAAAGATGATGAAGAAAGTTCTCCATACCTTGGATGTCCACAAATCACTTTAGTACTGTCTTAACTGAAACAAATATTTCTGATCTTCAAACCAATTGTTCGTTACTTGAGAAAGTAAGATGAAGGGACAACCTGTGCCAAAAAGTACCATTTCCAAATGGTTGTCTTTTTGTTATACTTGCCATAACAAACTATTTCAGACTGGGTCAGGGCCCACTCTACCAGAGCCTTGGCCTCATCTGTGGATCTTTGGAAAAGGTTTGATTCTATAAGTATTCTAGAAGCTACTGCTTGTTTATCTGTACATACTTGTACAAAGCAGTATAAGCTTGCTTTCTTCTCTGGGTCAAGGGCTTCCTGCCCAAACTTATCTTTTGGTCATATCAGTTTGAACTGCTTGACAGTTTGGGCCCATGGAAAGTGCCCTGAAGCTTTGTAAGCTGAGAGGTTGTTAAATCCTTGGCAGCACATTACCTATATATCCAAGGCTACTGTAGCCGTGGTTATTCAAATGTCTGCTGTTATGGTAAGTCATCTTACACAGATTACTTTTGTAGCATTGTCCTTTCACGACTTGTCCTCCCTTTGCCTGTTGGCATGAAAGTTGTGACGTGTTTGGTGCCCAAATGTGTCTTTTAGTTATCTGTGTTCAAACTGACTGGGTGCATGGGAGATATCCTGAAGCTTTGTAAGCTGGACAGCTGTTATATCCATGGCAGGTTATAACTTGTATAGCTAAGGCTGCTGTAGCCGTGACCATTCGAACATCTACTGTTACAACAAGTTTTACCCCCCCTCCCCCATTGCACATACCAATTTAGCAACATAATCTTTGTAGTAAGTGCAGCTTGTTTACACATCATCTGCTCCAGGTCATTTTGTACTGTCATTAAATTCCCTCAACTCTACACACTACCAGAAAGCATGGTGTCCGTTTCCCCTCACACACATTTCCAACAGTTGCTCTAAATTTGAGGGAAGATTTTGAAATCTACGCTGATTGTAAGACAATTTCTATGTGAGCATTTCCATGCCAATATCTTGATCTGTAATGTGTGGATCATCTAAAATCGCTGTCACTTTATTCTGATACATACAGACTATTCAGAGACTCTCTCTGACCCTCTTTTATTGGAAATGCTGCATATCCATGGGTTACTCGCTCTAAAGACCTTGACCTGGTATATGACATTAATAGAACCTGCTGGAGGGAAAGATTTAGTCTCCCAGAGGTTACCACACCTTTGGAACAGAGCACCTTGTTGGCCCTCTACAAACAGTCTGGATGATTGGATGGGTAACTGTAAATCCACCCCGGGGGTTCCACCTGTGTCCCTCTTGGACACTGGCATTGGATACTGATCTTGGAAATAACTGCAGACCTTGACTAGGCCAACTTGCCTAGACTTGTAAGGGCCCTTAGGGCCATTAGCCTAGTAACCGCCTATGATTCTATGACTAAAAGCTTTACCATTCTAAATACCCATTTATAAAAAGATGCAGCAGAATCAAAAATTGAAAATGTCGCCAAAACCAAAACAGTCCCAAGGCTGTGAATGGATGTAATACTCTCCTAAGTTTTGATTTCTATAGCTAAGGGCATTGTCTACTATATGGTTGTTCTTTATTAGTCTTCATAAGTATGTTAGTTGCCCATGTAATTTCAGCTATATTTTAAATGCAATTTGATATTCAGAATAGGCATGATAAACCATGATCAGTTCTATTTCTTGTTAGTCTAATGTGTTTTACATGTATTTTCGGCTGTGTTTTACAAATGTAATAACTATGTTGTTTAGAGATATTTTGGTCGACTATCCAATTTGTCTTGTTTGTCATA
>NC_056747.1:414872479-414874979 GCF_019279795.1 Protopterus annectens | reverse complement strand
AAGTAGGGCATATATGAAACTTATTATTGACTTCTTTAAGCCTATAGAAGATGATTTGGCTACCAATGTCAACTTACAAGAACAACACCTTGCTGATATCATTGGAACTGATTTAGCCAGTGTGTTTGTACAAGAAGTGATGGAAAAAGTTTCTAGATTTGGCAATGTGTTGCTTAAACAAAAGAAAAGCAAATTATGCAGGGACAAACAGGATTTTCAATCCAATAATGTGTTTCTATGGCCTAGGGCCAGTGGTGGTGATTCACGTAATCATACTAAATCTACACACCAAGTCAATGGACCACAAACAGTACCCTCTAGGGCAACGATTCATAACAAGACCCATATTACTGCTGGAGATAAAGCATTGAGATCTAATGTAACAGTTGACTCTAACGACACAGGGGTTGATTCTATCAATACAGGAACAGGTGACACCAACCCTAAAGGCATGAGGCTTAATGCCCCAAGGGGGTCTCCACATGGAGTCGATACCCCACGGTCTGTGACATCTGTTTATTTCACCCCCGCACAAGCTCCGGCTGTAGTTCCAATTGAAAACACCAGCCACAGTGGTGCTACAGTTCGAAGGAAAATACAATTGGATAAACTACAGGTTGCGGACAAGCGGGATTTTCCAGATGTCCCCCTACCGATTCGGACAGGGCGAAAGAGGTCAATCGACTATATAATAGAGAAGGATCCCAATGGGAGGGACAACCAAGTGGACACATTCAATCTACCCCGGAAGAGATGGACCAACGATCGTTAGTCTGGAATATATCCAAATATCGGTTGAATGAAAATGAACTATCGGTTTTGGAAAAGGGGTTGACCTTCATCCCAAGCACCAAGTTGGACATTAGTGATATTTTAGTAGCTGTTAGGCTATTTATTAGAGACATTGGCCTGAAACTTCAGTTCAAGTCTGATGGTTATACCAAGGAAAATTGAACACCAACTGTGAAATGCCAAAATGAGCAAGCCAAAAACTACTCCCCAAACTGTAGGAGCACAAAAATAGTGCTAAATGAAACCAAACAGCATCAAGGATAAAATAAATGCAGAACTGCAAAAAGTAGTAGATAGTAATCCAAACAGAATGTAGTCCAAACAGAATGTAATCCAAACAGAATTTATTAAAGCGCTTTTCGTCTGCTGCTAATGGCAAACTTCTTCAGAATAAAAACAAGTTCAATCAATGCCATTTTATACAAGTCACATGGTTAATTAGTAAACTAATTAAATGCTCATTAAGTTTTAAAAAGCAATACTAAAAAGTACCAGGAAGTAAGAGTTCAAATGTAAAAGATCAAGTGTAAAATATAAACATAAAAATAGAAATATGAAAATAAGTATATGTAAAAATACAACAATGAATAATACATCGTAATAAAGAATAAGATAAAAATGTACATATATAAAAAATAAATGTGTATAGAAATAAACATTTAGTTAAAGCCATCATAGAGGTCAAAACTTTTACACGTAAATTGAACTTCAAATTAATGATGGGAGGAGGAGAATTTTTGCAAGTTAATAACAGGTTACATATTCCCAGTACCTACAACCCTCCGTTACACCCACTCCTAGCCATGTTTGAACTAATATGTGAACTTGACATCCGGAGGTATATTAAGAATCGGACAAACACGCTCACACATACCAACAGTGAAGAAATTGAAAACATCCGTACCCTACTCATGAACAATCTACGTATATGTAAACCAGATAAAGGTGGAGGGGTCGTGGTTTTCGATAACAGTGATTACATGGACCGTATGGCAGCAATTCTGGACACTCCTTCCTATGTTGTGAGCTCAAAAAATGAAATCAATCATGCCTACAAAGTTATCAAGGATCACCTGGAAGAGATAGTATGCATGATTGTAAGATCTTTAACAGCATAGTTAAGGGTCAAGCACTTCGTCTCTCTCGCCTATGTTCTAGTGAATCTGATTTTGTACAAGAGTTGGAGAAGTTAAAGGACAATTTCATTGTCAGAGGGTATGATCCTAAGGCTGTTGAAAGCCAATGCCAACAAGCCTATGATTTGAGATCAAGCCGAGGTAAACCTTACTTCGGCAATGGACATTCAACCAGTCTCAAGAGATCTGACCAAAGGAAACAGTTATCTCTGGTCATGCCATTAGGTACGAATACACATTTTGTGCAACAAGTCATTAATGACAATTGGAATTCATTAATGGTAGATCAAGAAATCAAGAAGATTGTGGGCAACTGCCCCAGATATGTTTTTAAGAACTGCAGTAACTTGAAACAACTGTTGTGCTTTCCAAGACTGACTGATGTCACACACACCATGGTTCCACCATGGCAATTGGGCACGAAGAGATGTGGTTCCTGTGCTCAGTGTGACCACATTGATACCTCAAGGTTTTTTAGATGTCCTAATGATGGGAAATTGTGGGAACTGCATAACAGCTCGAATTGTAACACCAGAAATGTCGTTTATGTAGCGCACTGCCAGGTCTGTTTT
>NC_056747.1:414857479-414859979 GCF_019279795.1 Protopterus annectens | reverse complement strand
GTTAGATATTCTAGGAGGATAGGGTCTGATTGGATGGTGGCAGAGAGAATGGGTGGTAGGAGAGGAAGGTTGGATAATTATCCAAGAAAGTTAGAAGCTAATAGATTGCCAACCTGACAAGTTATGTGGGGTTGTGGAGAGATTTCCTTGGGTGGGACTCTTCCTGTAAGGCTATTCATCTCGTTAGATTTTTTTCTTGTGAATATAGCAGAGGTTCTTATAGTCACGTTTTTGATTTTGTGCCTGTGCATTACTTGTTCATTGTCTGAGTTGGAGGATGTAAACCTTGCTATTTGGTTGTTTGTGTTTCATTTTTCCAGTTTAGCCATGCCTCATTATTAAGTTGCATTAGTATTTTAAGCTGCTATGAAAGAAATGGTATATGTGGTGGTGGCAATTTTTGAACCAGAATTCTGTAATTCCTAAGTGAATTAATTAAATTCCTAATTAAGTCAGATGAGTAGTTATCCAGGATCCCGCTGATTTGATCCATTTGTTCTTATGCTTTTTGCATTGACTAGTTCCTAGGAGAGTGTGTTATGGTTGTAGGGGGTAAGGGAGTTGTTTTAGGGACTGCTTTGGAGTGTGCAGAGCATTGGTTGAGTATTGCCCATTATACAACGGCCCCCCATTAAATATTCAAAAACGTGCACGCTGATTGGTCAGCGTGCACGTTGTAAATCAGAGTTATAGTAATGGAAAAAGGTCCGGTCGCCCGGACTTTTTCCATTACTATTTTTTTTTTTTTTTTTTTTTTTACAGCAATGGAGAACGCCAGATCTCCGTTGCTTCACATTGCCTCGCTATGTTAAAGGAGTTTAACATAGCGAGACTGCTTTAAAAAAGCAACAGAGATTCTCCGTTGCTTTTTTGAAAGCTATCTCGCTATGTTCAACTCCTTTAACATAGCGAAACAGTTTTTAAAAAGCAACGGAGATCTTGCTTTCTCCGTTGCTTTTGTCCAGAGCTCTGATGTACTGCGTAGGCATGCGCAGTTCATCAGAACAGCTGCGGAAGGGCAGCAAGGAGGCATTATACAATGCCATTATTTAAGAAAAGTAATTATTTTTTTTTTTTAAATAATGTTGCTGTGTAATAGCAATAACCCACTTCTGAATGCGGGTAATGCTGGATTTACCCACGGTTGGCTTTGTTTGGCCACTCGGGCTTCGCCCTTGTGACCAAACCACACCACACCAACCGTGGGTAAATCCAGCATTACCCACACCTATGCGTGGGTTATTGCTATATTATTATCTTGGATTCTGTCATGTTATGTTGAAGCTGTACGTTTGGGATGGTGTGAGCTGTGTACAGAGTTGAGGGTTGGTGTGTATAGCTTATTCTAAGAGTAATGGAAGAGATGGTTATTGAAGCAGTTGCTCTGAATTATAACATTTACATTGTTGTGGTTTTAACTTAATTGGTAAGTGTTTATTGATGTCCATGATTGCTAAATGGGTTGTATTTATTTTTGGAGTTGGTATGTTTTTTGTAGGGAATAATTTGTTAGCATGACAGAGAGATATGGATGATGAGAGACTTTTTTTTGGTACTGTTCCCTGGTAAAGATTGGTAGTGTACTCCTGTTACTTTAAAAGTGTTGAGCAGTGGTTTTGTTAGTAGGTAGGGTTCAGTTTGTCTTAAAGGGACAATCACAGTGTTTAAAATTAGGGTCCGAGTTAAGCTGACAGAACTTGTGTCCACTTCAGCACATAACTTTCATTCCCACCTACAGTGTCATTTTACATTTAAATATCCTGCAAGTCCACAGTTCCAGTCTTGTGTCAGCTCCCAGGTTAAATTAATCTTTTGATTTGTGTTCCTCTCCAACTTTCATTGGATTGGGGAGCTATGCCTCCAGCTCCTGGCTCTTACTTAAAATAAAGAAAGCTGTGCCAGGGGAAGGGGACATCCGTGTATACTATTGTTTTAATTTTGCATCAGTTGTACTACTTCAGATGTACCAGCAGCCCACTCATAAAAAAAAATAGCGCATTTGTCTAGTAGTAGTCAGATATCAACACATATCAATCTAGAAGCTGAAAAAGGAACAGAAGACTCTACTAATGCTGCAACCTTCTGTCATACACTTCCTTTCTATGGAATTTCTAGCAGGTCAGAAAGTCACTACACCAGGCTTGTATTCAAACATCAGAAGATAGTAAAACATGAAAGAAGGAGAAATATGGTTTCCCCTACTGTTTGCCTGACTCTGATGCTGTCTGTAGGTTGAAGTCATGTCATAAAATTGTTGTAGATGGCCAGGTTTCACAATCAGCACAGATTAAAATATGAAATGAAAGAAAAAAACTGTTTACTAATGTTTTAAAAGCCTTGCATTACTGATGTGCTTTCTAGAGTAGCAGCAGCAGTCCAGTCATAAAATGCCCGAAAAGCTACTTTTCTCAATGGGTAAAATGCACAGACTAAAGTAATGAATGACTCACAGGGAGAGTTCATAGGTTGGTACTAGGCTATCGGCCCTAGGGCCTATGCA